>NC_079429.1:16540308-16576792 GCF_026213295.1 Gadus chalcogrammus
TCAGGGGCATTAAGGAAAAGCATGCACCTGTGAAATGCTCCTGCACGTCAGGGCGGCCCATGAGTCATTAGACATGAAAAAGACACGTATGCATTTAGATGAACTGATTAACATCAGAGTCATCACGCACACACAAGCACAAATGCGCACGCACACACAAACACGTATACATGCACATTGCATTCAGACACGCACGCACGCACGCACGCACGCACGCACGCACGCACGCACGCACGCACGCACGCACGCACGCACACATACCTCCCAACCGCTTCTGTGGTCATATCTAGGCAGCTTTACCTACTGACACCTACTAGCAAAATCACACACACACACAGGCACACACACACACAGGCGCACACACACACACACAGGCACACACACACACACAACACACAAACAAACGCTGCAACATCGCTTCCCCGTGAATGAGTGACGCACTGTATTCTAGTTTCCGCAACATCACAAGATGCGGGCCCTTGAAGCCCTGCTGTGTGTCGGTTTACCTCCACCCACCGTCCGACTGTCAGTCCCGGTGCCGCGCCTCACCCCCTCTCACACGCACGTCAACCCGCCCCGCCGATCACGCTCTCCCCCCCCCCCCGTCTCCGTTGGTTTGCTCCGTTCTTTTGTTCTTCCCTTCTCCGCATGCCGCGCCCGCCACCAGACGCTCTGCTTTTTGAAGTGTTCAAACGGCGCCCAGGTGGAGACGGCGCTCGCACACTGCCTCACTCCGCCTTTACGCTTTATTCTTTATTTCATTTTTATTTTACCATTTTCAAACTAACGTTTTATCGTACACACAGCGAACAGACACGCGCACACACACACACACACACACACACACACACACACACACACACACACACACACACACACACACACACACACACACACACACACACACACACACACACACACACACACACACACACACACACACACACACTCCTTTCGACACGTACATGTTCTGAAACCAGCGACGCACAGCCGCTTTTGCTAGAGAGACAGCTACGATTGCTAGTAGCTATTTCTCTTGCAAAACCTGTCTGGCTATCTAATGGCACCCATACGTTGAGAAACCAGAGTTCTTACACCCACTTATGGGCGGCATGTGGCTCTGGAGGTAGAGGGGGTTGGCTGGTAACCGGAGGGTTGCTGGTACGATAACCCGGCACATCCTAGCTGTGGTGTGCGGAGGTGTCCCTGAGTTAGACACTGCACCCTAACTGCTCATGACAAGCTGGCTGTCGCCTTGCATGGTTGACACCGTCGTCGGTGTGTGAATGTGTGCTTGAATGGGTGGTGGTTAGGCGATATTGTTGCCACTGCTGAGAAAAGCGCCGTATAAAAATCCAGTCCATTTACTTATGCTAGAAATGTTTAAAACGGAAGAATGACCCGACAAAAGTAGTTGTGGTGAGAGCATGTTGTGCTAACGGCAGGTCGGTCCCACGCATGGTTCAGGCAGTCGCAGCTGGGTCAATTAGGGAAGGAACTCATTACCTGGGCTGGAGAGTAGCCCAGGGAGTGCCTTGAGCTAGCGCTGTAGCACACCGCAGCTTGCATCGCCACAAAAAGCACTACTCACTCAGATAGCCACGCACTACCAAACTCTCAGCGAACTCTCAGTCGCCCGTCTACCTCGCTCTATCGATTTACCTCTCTCTCTCTCCATCTGTTCACTTCTCTCTGAGTCTACCTTGCTCTTTCTAAATCACTCTTTCTTATTCCCTTGCTCCAAGTCTACCTGTTATTCTCTCCCTGTCTCTCCCTCTCTCTTCAGCCGTCGCACTCTATTTCTGAATCTCTCTCTTTCTCAGTCTAGCTTGGTTTCTCCATTTCACTCTCTTTCCTCCTCTCTCTCCACCATACTATCATATATCACTTTTCCCTCCCTCTTCCTCCATCTATTTCTCTCTTTCTCTCACTTGCTATTTCTCTATCCAAGTCTATCTACCTCTCTCTCCAAGCATCTTTCCCCCTCACTTTTAATCCGAAGCTGTCTCTAACTATCTATTCATCTTCATCTAACTCTCTTTATCTATCTGTCTCTACGTACCTGTTTCCCCCCATCTTCATCGTTCTATCTCTCTTCCCTCTGATCTGAGTCTTTCGTTACTGGCTGTTCTTTCTTCTCCCTCTACTCCCCTACTCTGCTCTTGTATTCATTCCCAGAACTATCCATCTCGATCGAGATTCATTGACTATTCCCATCCCTCACACAAACCTTCTGAACCATCAAAATGGACCCCCTTCCCCCCATCTATTTCAAGGATCTGTGCTGGGGGCAAAGATCCTCCACACATAACTTCAGACTCCAATTTAAATCCACCGCAGCTCCTCTGTGCATCTAAAGAAAAGGCCAGTCTGTGGGCCTTTCTGCCCGGCGGAGGGCTTGTCAAGAGGCATACTAAGGGGGCGGGGCTGATATGCGTTGCAAGCGGGCGCACTAGTGCATCAGCAGCGCTATAGGGTTAGCTTAGCGTTAGCCCAGCCACTGAATCAGTAATGGTTAGGTGCTCTGGCCCCTCTGAAGCTTCCCCTGCGGCTTGTTCGGGAGTCTTTGAGTGAGCTGGTCGGCGAGCTCTGCATGCCAAGATGTATAAAAAAACAACCCCGACTGGGTTTCGTTCAGTAAAGTGCACTGTGTTTAAAAACTGCAGAGATGTTTACTGTGCAGTATATACATACCGCCCGCCACCCTAGTTCATTTTCTCCTCTGCTGACGAAAGGGAACTTTAAGGATCTTATGACCAGGGAACGATATCTGGTGACACGCTCATTAGCTGTTGAAGAGTTTCTTAGGCGCCATGAGCCATGGAGTTTCCACGAAGCGGCCAGTCGCTGCTTTAATGAGCATCAGACCATAAAGTCCCTCAGACAAATCATACATTCAATGTGATATGAGTTTAGATTTAAGTGGGGCCAAGTGACATGCCAGTTCTCTGTAACCCTTTATTAAGTAAGGCAAGAAAAAGTAAATCAGCAATTCCTTCTGTAGCAGGTTGTCCCTGAAATAATGCTCAAGCATTTTAAAGATGTGTTCGAGAGCGCTTACCACATAGGCTCAGTCCTGAACGCAGCGACCCGGGTTCGAGTCCTGCCCGTGGTCATTTACTGCATGTCCTCCCCTCTATCTCCCATACCTTCTTCTCTATCTCACTCTATAATAAAGCATTAAAAAAAAGGATGTGTTGGCTACAACACTGAACACGTAGGTGTCACTTTGTTAGCATGAGCGACCGGTTAAACAGTGGAAACTAACCATGTGGGACTTTAATTTATTTAATATCGATTATCATGTATGTTTGACATCAAGTTATTTAGGAACACTTGTAAACAAAGCTTTTGCGGGTAGTTTGAATCCCAAACCGTGTCGCTTTTGACATTTCTAGGAACAAGCCATGAAACTATTAAGAGATCTATTCCATTAGTCGACTCCAAGATGGCCTTTCGACCTCATTATGTGAGGAACATTTGTTGTTGGGTTGGGTTAATTGTCTTTGTGTTCTAATTTGATTTCAATGGATATAATTGGTTTGGGAGTCAGCTCAGTCATTGTATCACTGTGTTAATGGGAGCTAACTTTACACTCTTTACACTAGGAGGACGAGATGAATCGTTTACTACTACAGAGAGAGATACCTGAGGAGTCCTCAATTACACGCATACTAATTGTTTTCTTACATAAAGAGTCCCAAATGCGATCATGATAATGTGGCATTTATTTTTCCAATTTCTACCATGTAAGGATAAAAAAGACAAGCTTAGTGTGGCAGTTAAACGTGGATTGCCTGATTCCTGTTTCCAGTTTCTGCAATATATTTAGTTTTACTGTCTGCCAGATTTCCTTTTAAAGCTTGTACTATTCTCCTATGGGAGGAATACATCTGCATCTGGAATATCTCCCAAGATTATAATTATTTAGTCAAATCACATCTGCGAATGCAACTTATTTCTCCGAGCTCTGCGATCAATATAAAACAATAAGTCAGGTAGGGAAGCGTCGATCCTCAGGGTCAGGATGGGCGATTAAACTGTTTACTTTGGAAAACGATGGAGATAATTACAAAAGGAATGAAGCAAATACCCCAAATTCTTTGGCATTCCCCATCGCTCTGTTCCGCTACGTGGGCCATTTTGGATCAGGTTTAGATCCAAAACGGTGCATAATTACCTGTTCGCCTGTGATCTGTACAGTTCAGTACACTGAGGTAAACAGCCGCTCTTTACACCACGCGCCTTGCTCCTGAAATACAAAGGAAGGATAATAGGATTCAGCCCAGTTTAACATCTCAGTATTCACATTCAGGAAATTGATTTTGAATGCTCATTCACTTAGCACATATAACTGGAGAATGCCGACTTTTGTAGCTTCTACAAATAAATGATTGCTAACAAGCATAGCCTATAGGCATACATCGCCGCTACTGAATGCTAACTCGCATAGCCTTAAGACATATATCCCCTTTTCAGAATGCTAAATTGCGTAGCCTAAAGACAATCACCTCAGCTTTAGAATACTAATTTTGTAGCCTATAGCCATTCATTAACATTACAGAATGCTAACTAGCATAGCCTATAGAAATACACCACCTATGCAGAATGCTAAAAAGCGTAGCCATAGACATACATCAATGCTGCAGAACGCTCACTACCATAGTCTATACACATATATCACTGCTGCAGAATGCTAACAAGCGTAGCCTATAGCCATGCATCACCGCTGCTGAAGGTAACTAACTAGCGTAACCTTTAGACATACATCACAGTTGCATAATGCTAACTAGTGTAGCATGAAGACAAACATTACCACTGTGGAATGCTAAATTGTGTAGCCTTTAGGCATACACCACCGCTGTAGAATGCTAACTTGGTAGCCTATAGACATATATCACAGCTGCAAAATGCTAACTAGCATAGCCTATTGACATACATCACAGCTGCAGAATGCTAACTAGCATAGCCCCTTGACATACATCACAGCTGCAGAATGCTAACTATCGTGGCCTATTGGCATTCATTAAAACTGTGGCACAGCAATCGGGGCATATGAATCACGTGTTTATAGACAATATAAACACTGGAGATTCCCAATGAGGCTGTAATTAATAAGGATGATGAGCAGGGGTCGTGGCAGAAGCAATCGGCCGTGAAATGCATATCCTGGGAGTGGTCCTTGCGGGACAAGTCATGTTTTCATATCATTTTCATATCCCTCCACATGCACAATCCTATCTATCTGTATGCAAAACCCAATCTCATATGTGGGTAAATATAGGCAACATCACACACACACATAGACACTCACTTTGCGTAAGGAAACACACAAAAACTTGAACGCACACATATACATGAATGCCATTAGGCACAGTTATTACACACACACACACACACACACACACACACACACACACACACACACACACACACACACACACACACACACACACACACACACATGATATATACACACTCACACACACACACACACCACAGGCACACAAATGCAGGCAGACACACTCACTCACACACACACTTAAACACATGCAGAGTGAAGTTGGACCACCTCAGTGGGAGTCAGAGGATAATGAACAAGAGGTTTCCAGGGAGGAAGAGATAACAGCCTGAACCCAAACACTGCCCTCCTCCTCCTCCTCCTCCTCCTTGAACACAATGCACGCTGCCATTTGCAACTTCCCCTTTATCCATCAGAAGGTGTGTGTGGAGGACCGCCGCCCTGCAAACCGCTAGCCTGACCGTTGCAATCGGTCTGTGTGTCCGCTAAGACAAACAGGCTCTCACCAAGCTTGGATGTTGGTGACAATCTTCCAGCCTTTTTCCTTGGTGTTTGTTGGAAGTCCTTTGTGGCGGCCATTTTAGCGGGGGCCTACACAAACAAAGAGTGAGAGAGCGAGCAGACGATTCTCTTTGAGGCTTCAGTTGGAATCCCAGAGACAACCCTTCATTGCTGGTGTTACAGTGAAAGGTAGAAATGGAAGTGATATTTCACTGTTCTTCTTATCATTTTGTTGTACGTCTGATCTCGATGTTTCCCCATACTCTGTAAGCAGAGTAGGTTTTCCGATGAAAATGCTTGTTTGAAATATCACAAGTGTGAAAATAACACTTTTGTGAGTTTGCATTCTGTTGTGCCTCATGGCTGAACTTCAAAAGGTCACGTACTTTAAATTTAAACAAAATAACTGAATCAATAACGGAAAAACAAACACAGACGACGGTAGCAGCAAACAATTCCTCTGCCAAAACCCAACGCGGGCTAAAATTTTATGCATCGTAAAAGATGATCTTATATATGACCTGCATTCAGGGTTCTACTAGCATTTGGGCCAAGATGGTAGGTTCAATTTGGGTTCCTCTCCAAAACAGAGTCCGGGTGAAAAAGTGCACTTTAAAAATCTCTATCTTAAAAAATGCCACTTTGAGGCTTCTTGATGTTCATTTTTCCACCCATGCGTGTAACAGATACTGCTGTGCCTCCCAAAACACCACCCCCCATAAACACACACCCTCCACGCACAGATGGGCGAGCAGAGTTACAGCTCACCTCAGAACCATCCCGTACTGAGCAAAAGCGAAAGGCAGAGGGTGTACGGAGAGGGCGGGTCGGCGGATACGTGCGCACGTCTCTTTCATCATCTCCTGTCCGCCGCGGTGCGGCCGCACTCTCCCAGCAGCAGGTGAAATCTTCAGCAATCAAACCACAAGGATCTTGTTATTCCTCTCTCTCTCTCCCTCTCCGTACCATCCCCTGCCCTCTCCGGTTGTTCTCACTCGCCCTGCCCATCTTGTACCTGCAGAGCAAGCTGTGTTTATGGCGGTGTGATGTCATGTTGGATTCAGGATCAGAGCGGAGGACGGGGTAGAGATCCGACAGCCGTTCGGGAGAGAGGGGGGAGAGAGGGGGGAGAGTGCGGGGAGTGGGCGAGAGAGCTTCATGCCGCTGTTGACTAGCACAAAGATACGTATATTGTACCTGCTTTTCCCGCTCTTAATTGTTTGCTTCTTTTAGAAAAACGCGGTGTAATTAAAGGGGAGTGTGTAAAATTGAGTGGCATCTAGTGGAACAGACTTGGCAGTAATGGATTATAATTTTAATAAGTGTGTTTTAATTAGTGCATAACGATAACAGGCGCTGAGTTTTTGTTACCTTCGAATGAGCTCTTTGTACCAACGTAGAGAGTGGGTGCTCTCCATGAAGCAACACCATGTTGCTACAGTCACCTTGAATGGACAGAGCTTCAGAGAGAATTTGTTTCTCATCAACAATCATAGTCGCTATCTTGTTAGCCATTGGCTATATTGCCACAGACTAAATACCTTATTCCAATTTATAAACCTTCAAGGAACCTCATCACTTGACACTTGGCTAGTCACAGCTGTTGTAGACCATGCCATCATTAAGTCCCTACTGATACCTTAAAGGGCAGTACACGCCCTTTGGCTACCACATCGTTGGAAAGAGAGAATAATGTGTGTGTGTGTGTGTGTGTGTGTGTGTGTGTGTGTGTGTGTGTGTGTGTGTGTGTGTGTGTGTGTGTGTGTGTGTGTGTGTGTGTGTGTGTGTGTGTGTGTGTGTGTGTGTGTGTGTGTGTGGCCACTCTTTAATGGGAGATGAATGCAAGCTTTTTCATTTTCATTCATAAATCCACTTCCATTTCAATAACACAAATCATGTTTTTTGTTTTAGCTGAGTGAATGATTGCGGTCACACTAACAGAAAAGTGTAAGTAAACCCTCTATTTCAGCTCCAATTCAAACAACAACTGAGATTTTAAGTTATAGGACAACCGATGGCAGCTTACTTTTACTCATACCTTTTTAAGCTAGTACACAGTTTTGAGTATGAGCGTTGATAATGAGTTGGACATGATAAACAGCCCACACTGGCCTTACGTGTGTTTGGAGAAGCTTAACCCGCTCATTGACATTAACTGGTGTCATTTTAGTAACAGTTTCAAAATGGCATAGACTACTATGTTCAAGATCATAGAAGACATACTCAGGCATTTAAAAAAAAAGGGCCCTTTAAAATAATGTATCTATAATGATGTATTGTGAGGCCGTACCTGCTTGCTGTCTTCTTTCAATTGTCTTTATATTGTCTATATTTTTATTTAGTTACTAAACAAATAGATTGCTAGAATTAACAGCAAGACGTATCTGAGCAAGACAAACGCAATACCAAATTGTCACTAAATCCCAATATAAAGACAAACTACACACCATAAAAATACAATAACACCCACCAGCGCTATCTTTAGTTCTCATCGCAAATCAACTTATCGCAGCCCATCACAATGTGTTCATGTAAATATTAATAACTATGAGGCGTCACCGCGACTCATCGATCGCGTTAACATCTTGCGAGGAGGCTTTGAGCGGGCGGCAAACTCCTCGGAGCGCTGCGCCTGCGGAGGCAGATGTCTTCCCCGTTGCATCAGTCCTGCTTGTCTATCTCACGGCTGGATCTTCATGACGACACATGATACGAGTCAACGTTTGTCTCTGCGGCTTACATCTCTGTGGGCTTCCAGAACGGCTGTCCAAACCCCCGGCTGTGAAGCCGAGGCCACACAGACGCGGCGGGAGGGTGGGTTTTCCTCTCTGTGCGAGCTGAACAGCCATGGCGGCGGGGCGAGAACGGCTACCCCGCGTCGCGCGGCATAAAGCGATTAGCTAAACCTGCAAAACGTTCAACCCGACCTTTATAATGGGACGGCTATGTTTTTGATGATGAAAAAAAAACACATAACGACACGGTTATTACAAACAGGGAACGAAGTAAAATATGCTGCGGAAACGTGCAGTGATATAAGATAGGCTCGTTAATGCAGGACTTTATTGACCCCAGAGGGGTTGTTGAGATAAAAAATATACAGGCTTAAAATTTTAATTAAACAATATGTATAACTTGGGAGAAAATTCACAATTAAAACACACAGGAGGGGCACCATTTCCACCTAATGTGCTTAAAACCCTCCCGGAATATTAAGTGGTTTGTTCCTTATGTCGAACATTCATTGTTCGTACCGTAAAGAATGGGCTGGGACACGGCTCGGCTCCTAGAGAGAGGGGGTGAAGGAGAGAGGGATAGAGAGAGAGGGTGAAGGAGAGAGGGATAGAGAGAGAGGGTGAAGGAGAGAGGGATAGAGAGAGAGGGTGAAGGAGAGAGGGATAGAGAGAGAGGGTGAAGGAGAGAGGGATAGAGAGAGGGGGTGAAGGAGAGAGGGATAGAGAGAGAGGGTGAAGGAGAGAGGGATAGAGAGAGAGGGTGAAGGAGAGAGGGATAGAGAGAGAGGGTGAAGGAGAGAGGGATAGAGAGAGAGGGTGAAGGAGAGAGGGATAGAGAGAGAGGGTGAAGGAGAGAGGGATAGAGAGAGAGGGTGAAGGAGAGAGAGAGAGAGAGAGAGGGTCTTTTACTCCCATTCCTTCAGCTGGAAGAGCCTCTGGAGCTCGCTGGGAGAGAGCTTAGCCAGGCTGGATGGGTTCTGGCTCGTTCATCGAGCTGTAGTGCCAGCTCGCCAGACCTCTCAGTCGATGGGCCGGTAATGAGAGGGGCCGACCTCACCACGAGGTGATGAGCAACGGCGCTCTTGGCGTTTGCTACCTTTTTCTTTTTCTCTCTCTCTCTGTCTCCCTCTGTCTCTGTTTCTCTCTCTCTCGCTCTCTCTCTCCCTCTCCCTCTGTCTTTGTCTCGCTCTCTCCCTCCCTCCCTCTGTCTTTGTCTCTCTCCCTTTGTCTCTGTCTCTCCCTTTCTCTCTCTCTCTCTCTCTTTCTCTCTCTCTGTCTCTGTCTCTGTCTCTCTCTCTGTCTCTGTCTCTTCCCCTCCCCCTCTCTCTCTCTCTCTCCCTCCGTCTGTCTCTGCCTCGCTCCCTCTCCCTCTCTGTTTCTCTCTCTCTCTCTCTCTCCCTTTGTCGCTGTCTCTCTCTATGTCTCTCTCTCTCTCTCTCTCTCTCTCTCTCTATCGCCCTTTGTCGCTGTCTCTCTCTCTCTCTCTCTCTCTCTCTCTCTCTCTATCGCCCTTTGTCGCTGTCTCTCTCTCTCTCTCTCTCTCTCTCTGTCTCTGTCTCTGTCTCTCTGTCTCTCTGTCTCTCTGTCTCTCTGTCTCTCTGTCTCTCTCTCTCTCTCTCTCTCTCTCTGTCTCTGTCTCTGTCTCTCTGTCTCTGTCTCTGTCTCTCTGTCTCTGTCTCTGTCTCTGTCTCTGTCTCTCTCCCTCTGTCTCTCTGTCTCTGTCTCTGTCTCTGTCTCTGTCTCTGTCTCTGTCTCTCTCTCTGTCTCTGTCTCTGTCTCTCTCTCTCTGTCTCTGTCTCTGTCTCTGTCTCTCTCCCTCTGTCTCTCTCGCTCCGCCTCCCTCCTATTACTCTCCATTTTCCAAGGGCAACAGTCTTTCTCGGTGAAGATATTGTAGCCTGTCAATTTAACATCCTGACAGTTCAGTCTGGAAGGTAAAAACCGTGCTCCATCCACCGCTGTTTCCATTACACTATTGAAGAGATATCCTGGTTGAATCAGAGCTTCTCGGTATGCACTGTTCCTATGTCGACCTCCGCCAAGCAGCTTGGTAACAGAGATCAGGCGTCCAGGTTTAGAGATACTTACAGTTTGTAAACTCGGGTCGTCAGAGGTTTAATTAACGAGAAGAACCGTGAAGGAAATAAACGTAGGCCAAGAACAACAGGAGCCACAGAGTTACAGGGCCCCGGGAGCACCTGCTCTCTGAGAGTTTATTGTCAAAGAAGATAAAACGGAAAATCGACTGGTTACCGTGTCAGCGCGTTTGCCTCTTAACAATCAATAGTGTTTTGCCAAACGCAATTTGTGTCATCGCAAAATGATGAGCCCAATCCTAGCCCTACCATGCAAATAATTAATTAATGACTGGGGCAACAGTAGCTAAGGAGGTAAAGTGGGTTGAATGGTAACCAGGAGGTTAATAGTTCGATTCCCGGCTCCGTCTGGCTGAGTGTTCTGGTGTCTCTGAGCAAGACACCTCACTGTGACTGCAGGGTGGAATCCAACGTCGGTGCATGAATGACTGTTAGGCAATATTTTAAAGCTCTTTCAGTGGTCGTTGGTTGGAAAAGTGCTGTATAAATGCAGTCCATTTATAATTTACTGGGATCTGTTTATCTGTTTAAGGGTTGGGTGGGTGAGTGGGCAGGGCCGTGAGGGTGTTTATGCATCTTTATAGCTTCTATCTAGACTATTCCAGAGCCAACTGGATTATCATCAATAACACAGAGCTGCCTTCCCGCCCAAATGTCAGAGATTACACAGTGCTCCACCACCCCTGGACCACCTTGGCTGCCCTCTCTTTTCCCCTCCTGATCAGAACCCAACAGTAATCAGAAATATCCCGCAAAATCCCTTGCTAGGCTGGAAGCGAAGCGAGCCGACCATCCATCTTGTTCGCCCGTGCTGCACGCGTCCCCCGTTGATGAAAGATTGAAACAGGAGCCTTGACTAGCTTTCTTAGCGGCCTCACCTTGGCCTCCCACCCTGCAGTACCACCCTGTTCTCCAACCGTACGTCTCCCTCTCCGCTTCTCTGTGTACACACAATCCTTCACACACACCGACATATAGAACAGATGTACGCAGAATGCGATATGTTCTAGCTGGCAGTATGTCAAAGCGAACGGTATGTTATAACTAACACTATGTTCTTACATATGATAAGGCTTTCTAGCTCATTTTATGTTCCAAATGTATGTTCTTGCTAACACTGTGTTCTAGCGTTTATGTTCTCAGTAAAGATCTGTTCCAATTGCTTGAAGGGAAATATCTTGAAAATCGAATGTATATTATATGATATTTCTTACTGGAATTAATGAGGGCAAATTTAGGTAATCAGAATAACTGGCAAATGTAATCCCCCAGAGCATAGACCTTGAAGCCATTGATTTTTACCCTGCAAGGTTTTGTATTAATTGTAGGAGTTGAACGGGGTATGACTTACAACGTTTTGGTTTGTTTGTTTTTGGGGTAATTTGCTAGTATTTATTTTGCTCTGCTTTATGTTTATAGACGAGTGTTGTATTCAGAATCAAACTAAAGGCAAATGGGTGTGTGTTCAACCAACCGTAGTACATCTTGTTAAACAGAGAGATAAAAGAATGTTTTGCCGTGGGTTAAAGAAAAAGGGAGACAAGAAATGAAGAAAAGGGTGAAGGCTGACGGTGGCTGTTGTGTTGTTGCCGGAGGTGATGGTGGTCGATGGGGTGGTGCTGATGGTAGTGGAGGCTGAGGCGTAGTGCCCGTATTAAATCCAGGCCATGCAAGATTAGAGTCGAGGGCTTCATAGTGGCGGTCTGCCAGATGCCACCCGTTCTGGCCAGCCATGGACTACTTAGTGGGGCACAATTGCGTACTATGACATCTGTGATGTGTGGGTCTTCTAACAATGCAAGATAAGACCCAGATTACTCAGGGTGTATGTATATATAAACTTGGACACACACACACGCACACACACACACACACACACACACACACACACACACACACACACACACACACACACACACACACACACACACACACACACACACACACACACACACACACACATACACACACACACACACCCTCATACATACACACACAGACAAACACACACACACATTGTAGTAGTGTACTGTAAGCAAACTTGCATTTTTAGGTGACATGTTAAATACTAATCTGCTGATACATGTGCACTCATATTTTCATACCATCTACTAATGATGCCATTAAGCATTTGATTTGAGAACAACATGTATTCAACGAATGATCCTCGCGGTGCTCTGCGGGTTTGTCTGCTTCGGACGGAGAGAAGATGGAGGCTATGGAAGGGCTCAACTGAAATATCCAGAGTAGAAGAAAGTGGAGGGCTGAGGAGTTGGCAGTCCCAGAGCACTGCAGACGTCTTCTTCTCCACAAGGATGTGAGACAGATCACAAGTAAAGCTGGACGCAGCTTTGTTTAATCCCGGTTTAATTCCAAGATTTTGTTGGTATCGCAATCATGAAATGTGCATCATTCACCAGGTTGTCTGATCTGAGCTGTATTATTAATAGTTTTTAACAGCATCCGGCCAGCATCTAGCAAGCACAAGGCCACGAAAGTATTTCTTGGACATGAAAATCCCCAAAATCCCCCCCTTCTATCCTGACATGGGTCATGTAGGCTACCTACTACTCACTCGAAAGACTCAAATTGAAAATATTAAGCTTTATTTATTTTTTAAAAGACATTTGTTAAAAGTAGAACTGCAATTTGTAAAACTATCATCAATGCGTAATTCTATCTCACGTCACACTAACGCACAATACAGTGGTTAAGGTTTTAAGGTTTAATTTAGGGCCTAGATGTCATCTGGTTGTATTCTGTTTGTTGATTAGTTAAGGAGGACGATTTTAGTTGTTTTGCCCAATAAGAGATTGTCATTAAAATAAATGATGTCATTAAATTGGGGCTTGATAAGAGATCCCGCCCTGCTCTGCCCCAAACTACCCCTCCACACACCCTTTACCCCCTCTCCCGGTATCACTGTTAAAGCATATTCATCTGAAACTCAATAATCAACTTTTTCCAAAGAAAAGTAATGTTTGGTTTCAACAAATCTTTTCATACTCAAAAACTTTTTATACTCAGATTAAGAATGATTTAACGTTCACAAGCTGTTGCCTTGCATTGTGTTTCGATCTGGACAATATTCTGACGTCTCGTGTTTTGGGGAATATTTTTCCTTTACATAAATGTTGAATTCCCAGGAGATGAAACACCTGTTTTGGATTAACTGGGCCGTCCTCGTAGCCCCGACCCCTGCATGCCCGCTCCTGTCAGGAAAGACTGATGAAACACAGAGGTCTTCCTGTAAGGTCAATTCAGTGGTATTTGTTTCCCGTAGTACCTTGCAGCACAGCAAGTTCATAGATGTATTTGTTCCTTACTAATATAGAATTTTTTTTTTTTTCTAAAACTACTTGTATTTAGCTCAGCCGAAAAACAACAAAAACTAATTGATTCCATGTTCATGCACTTGGTACTTAAACCCTCACCACAGAAATATCCCAATTTGTTATGTGGGAGTTTCCTTGGGAAATTCAGCAATTATATAGACTACACTTAAAAATAAGTGTAGTCTCTCAACCCCCATTTTCCAACCTTGGCAGGCCAATGCAGTTGAGGGCACCCCACATGTTGACAACTGCTGCAGAGACAGGCCTGGGGGGGGCTGTGGGATCCCCGTGTTGGCTCTACGACGAGCTGGGAATTAACTGAGGCCTTGCATGGTCCTCCCAGCCTCTGTGATCTCCAGCTAATCCTCTTCACCATATCCATGTACATCACGTCGGTGGCATAGTGGCTGACGTCACCGCCTTCCTCAACCTTCGCTTTCTCTCTCTGTCCCTATCTCTGTCCCTCTCTATCTCTCTCCCTCTCGCTCTCTGGCTCTCACTCTCGCTCTCCCTATCCTATCCTTCTCTGTATATCTCTTTCCCCCTCGGTCTCCCTTCATAGCTATCTCTGTTACACTCTGACGTTAATACTTTCTATTTAATACACGCTCACTATTCACTCGCCTTTCTGTAATGTATGTCCCCAACCCCTCTCTCTCTCTCCTCCCTCACTCCCACCCTCTCTCTCTCTCTCTCGCTCTCTCCACCCTCACTACCAACCTCTCTCTTCTCCTCCCCCTCGTTCTCTTGCTCCCTCCCCTCGTTCTCCGACCCCTTTTCTCCAGCCTCTCTCTCTTCAAGCCTCTCCCTCCCTCCCTCCCTCCCTCCCTCCCTCTCTCTCTATTGTCTGCTGGAGGGGGAGGCCCGGGTAGGGGGCTGGCTGATGAGGGGGAGGGGGGGGGGGGGATTATGAGCGTCGAGAGAGTTCTCTGATGGATTTCAGAGCCATCTCGATAGCAGGATTTGGTGCCACCCTGCCCTCGGCTAATGGCTCGGCGAGCTCTAAACCCTGGCCAACTGTAACCCGCGGTTGTAACCGGGACGATTCCCTCCGGGATTAATAAAGTAATCTGAATCTGTTAGACGCCTTTGCTGGGACGCTATCGCTTAGGCAGGTACGCAATGAGGCGAGCCTATTGAGACGGCCATACAATTATTATTATACTTAAGATGTTGAAAGAAAATGGCAGTTTCAACTTTTCTTCTACGTGTTCGCTTTTTATTCCGAGACTCTTCAGACTCATGAATACTTTAACTTCCATATGCTTTTATTTTCTCAATTCCTGTGATCTAGCTTCCTAGTTATTCTTTGTGCACACCCACGTTTAGGAACCTTTTGTGCGTATGGGATCCTGACAGCCAACAGCGTGTTTGTCAGCGCCTTTATGTAGCGCTCAGGACCAGCTTTCCATTTTTATTTTCCGGGCTGGAACAAAGCAGCTGTTATTAACTTGACAGTTGATACCCCAGTAACGGAAGCATAATAGCAGTAGCAGCACTAGCAATAGCAGCGCTAGCGGGAGCGGATAGAGTAGCATTAAGCGTTGTACCGGTACTACAAGTAGTGCGTAAAGGTTGGGAGTTGTGTGTTGGGGTTCCTTTGAGGATTAACTCATTCATAGGGCTGATTCTTAAGCCCTTTCTTCAATATCAGAACCGGGCTTATGTTGATCTGGGAATTTAGATGTAGCTTGGAGTGTTGATTAAGATAACCCTGTTTGTGTGTGTGTGTGGGTGTGGGTGTGTGGGTGTGGGTGTGTGTGTGTGTGCGTGTGGCTGCACCCTGTTTATTAAAGGCAATGAATATGCATATTTGCATATACATTTGTTCACTAATGGGAAGTGTAAATGAGCCATTCCTGGTTATAATATATGTAATCATTTATTAATTTCACTTTTAATTTTTCTGTGCTTATAGTGCATACCAGGTGCTTTGTTTTTATGTCTGTTTTACATAATTTTAATCAACATTACTGCAGGTTCCTGTCTAACTTGTTTCATGCATTTTATTTGTCATAATTCCTGATGTTTTGCAGTCTTAATGTGTCATTGGTTTCATTGCGGAAGTAATCAATATAATTGGCAGGGAAGCAAATGCAGAACACAAAATAGCATTGTTTGTTGGTGTCCCTAGATCCATCTTTGTTTTCGGTAATGAACGATGTTTACAAGCTCGGTCTACAACAATTTCAAAAACTGTTCTTGCAATTTAGCAAGGCTCAAGAATGACAATTGCAAGGCTGGTAGCATTGGGCAGCGAAACAAGAACTTTTATACTTGGAATCCAGAACCGTAACCCCCTACACTTAACAGTTGTTGTCTTCAGTCACCATTTTATTCAGCAGCTTTCCTCTTCTTTTCCTCTTCAAACCTGTGTTTTCCCCACCTCTGTTCCTTGCCTACGTTTATCTAATGCTAGTCGACAGCACCTCATTGTTGCTTAAGCTGTTCAGTGAAGCGCAACACAATTAGACATTCCCACACCTGCAGGGAGAAGCCATTCAGTGCTTTAAAGTGAAGTCGCTAGCGCAGCCCTTAGCTGTGGCAGTCCAGATGGGGGATGTCTATTTAAGCAGTCCATGGCCTCACCGTCTCAGCTTAAAATGGCTGCCAATGTCGTGTTCATTAACTTGCCCCTGAGCAAGTCATACCACGCGGTTTGACATAACAATAACTTTTCCTTACACCCATTTGACCTGCTGGATGCTAAATCACCACTAATCTGGAGGGATTTAATCCTCGAGAGGATGATTCGCTAATGATAGGGCGTGTTGACAGGCAGCTTAATCAAGGACCTCAGTCTGCTTTCTGAAGTACAAAGTCTTTCGTTTTTTGGTGGATCGTTGAATGATGGTTTAGAATTTCTTGCCGATGGACTTTTCAAACAAGTTAGTGAATATTAGCTCACACGTTAGTAAAAGCAACATAAAACATCATAACAGTTTAAAAATAAACTTTGTTGATTTCGAAAAAAGCTTTTGAGGCCATTCTTCAGCGTCACAGAATCAATATTATATTCCTCACTGAAACTGAAATAAATATTTCATGTGTACTTCTTTTGTTTGAGAACTCTGGGAGGATGCACAATCTGTCCAGAGGTAATTCCTGGGGCAATGTTGGTGTTGCCCTGGTAACAAGCTCTATGTCTGTCTCTTTGAGATTCACCAAATGCATATTTATATCTTCATGCCTGTCATAAAAACATAGACTAAGTTTTTACTTAGCAAGAATCAACCACAAAGACAAGTCAAGGTTATATCATGAAAATAAATATCTGCTGCAGCCTTCACAGGGCTTGTTGAGCTATGCATCATTTCAGGGGCCTCTTGTGAAACATTCATTGGCCCTTGCTGGTCCATAAGAGAGCCTTGGGGGGAGACCCTAACAGGTTGGGCAGCCAATCACAATCCAGAGACGTGTTTGGGTGGATTGGTATTGACACGTTTCAGGGGCGGAGCTAAACCGGTAACTGATAAATTGGGTTGGACTAAGGTTAAACTAAACCATGGCTTACCACGTCATTTTCATACACTGACGCTAATTATTTATATCAACATTTATGTTAAATTAAACATGGCAACATTTTTTATTTGAAGTAATATGTGAATGCTCAGGAACGTTTTGGCATTGAAAGCATTTCTAAGAATATGCAAGCTAGTTTAGCATAGCATCTTTCCTGGTGCTCTGTGGGAGCCAGAGGAGCAGCTAGGGACTGATGGTAGCAGAGGCCAAAGATGTGATGGTTCATTTGCATCTCCTACTGGACAGGAATATATATATATGCAGATGCGCATACACACACACACACACAAACACACACACACACACACACACACACACACACACACACACACACACACACACACACACACACACACACACACACACACACACACACACACACACACACACACACACACACACACACGCAGACAGAAGTCATGTACTTAAACATACACACACACACACGCAGACAGAAGTCATGTACTTAAACATACACACACACACACACACACACACACACACACACACACACACACACACACACACACACACACACACACACACACACACACACACACACACACACACACACACACACACAGTAGCACTGTGCACTTGCTTACACTTCTGTACACGCAAAGGGAGGATAGACAGACAGACAGAGCTGAAATGGTTGTAGGTTCTACCTCAACCTTGTTGTGCAATATCATCATACACATGTCATTTAAATCTGGTATGTTAATTTACACGTTATATGTTAATTTACATCTCATATGCCTGATGTATTCGTCCCGCTTCTCCGGAGGAAGGAACGGTCTTCCAGGGAAGTCCAATAATGAGAACACAGGGGAATGCAGAAAATAAATAAATAATCTTGTAACTCAAAACACACACACACACACACACACACACACACACACACACACTGTAAGAATACATTATGTGAGCACGAGGCAGCATCTTAAAAACAGGACAACCCCTTACAGCAGCCATTGCTTATGAATCAATAGTTCATTCATTTCCCTTTTGTGAGCACCTGGGACTGTAAACAAGCCTAAACATAAACATCATTAAGCACAATAAAGGTAGCTTACCTCCACAATAGACACCCTCGACCGAGGCTGTCAAGAGGTTCCTCAGCTCTCTTTACTCAGCTCTCTCTAAACTGCCCGCTGAACAGATCACGCAGCTGCGAGCAAACTGCCACGAGCATCAAACAAGCATTGCTTACGACCGCTGCAAAGCAGTCTATGTATGCTAGTAGTCTCCAGCATACAATAAGTAGCAAGCTACGTATATCAGTTTAAGCTAGGGTACGGATAATATTTAGCCACTGTTAATTATTTGCTGCATGCTACTGTATGCCAATATTATCTATACGCCTAGTAGTTATACAACCCCAGTAATAGCTATCATAAAGCTCATAATGCTACACCAGCACTAGTTAGTGTGTAGCATGCAGCCACTGCAAAGAATCCTCTAGGTTACAGCTGCTAGAACACAGGGCTAGCTCACGCATAGTATCATGTTTTGGGCATGCTCACATTTGAATGAAGTCACTCCTATACAGTAAGTAGCGATACAGCAGCATGAAGATGCTACTTAGCATTAGCTAGAATCACATAAGCGCTTGATTGCTATAGTTCTACATGCTGGCCGATTACGTTGTAGACAAGTCCACTGCCTGCAGCTTGTGACTGGCAGCTTGCGGTGCCCTGCGGGTGGTTAGCCGTCAGCAGCTAGCTGGATGACGCTGGCTAGCGATCAGCTTCGGCTCTCTGACATTGCGGGTTTCCAGCCTCGCCTGACGTCATGTGCCCACAACATGGAATGTGTCTGGGTTTGTGCTTGTGTGCTTCTTGTGAGGACATTGACGTGCAGGGAAGCATGTGTGTGCAGCTTATGAACTTGTAGACATTTGTCTGGGCAGAAGAGGTCATGTTGAGAGATCAGACTCTTGTGTAGGGTATTTTATTGTGTATGTGTGAGTTTGTGTCGTTGTATGTGTGAGTGTGAGTGTGTATGTGTGAGTTTGTGTCGTTGTGAGTGGATGCGTGTGTGCCTGGCACACCGACTGTGGAGGTGTCACATTTCCAAAACCAAAGCAATCCTGGCCCAGATGATAGCAGTGTGTGTGTGTGTCTGTGTGTGTGTTTGTGTGTGTATGAGTGTGTGCATGTGTGTGAGTGCGATGGTGTGTGTGTGTGCATGTGTATGTGTGTGTGTGTGAGGAGATGGATGGAAGGCGTGAGCAGTACTGACACTTGGACGGCCTTGTAGCTGAGCTCCGTAGCTAACCGTTAGCCGCTAACCGTTAGCAGCTAATCCGCGTGATGTGCACCAGAGTCGCTGACTGCAGGGAAACTTCAACAGAACACACACAACGGCAGCCTGCGCCGTGCACGTGACGACTCGTCATGCCTCTGAAATAACACAAACGCACTTGCACTTCCAGGCACCTAAACACACACGCATACACACACACACACACACACACACACACACACACACACACACACACACACACACACACACACACACACACGCAGACACACACACACACACACACACACACACACACACCCTCATACATACATACACACACAGACACACAGAGACAGACACACACAGACACACACAAACAGGCACACACCACTCTCAGATACATAGACATTCGCACATTACCGAGACACACTGTCAGCCACACGCAGAACCACACATAACCATAAATAATTAGGCAATCATGCTCTCTCTCACACACACACACACACGGACACGGACACACACACCAACACTCTCTCTCTCTGGTCGAGATACATCGCTACCTTTGGCTTCCACACCCTCTCCTCTGAAGCTCACTCGTTCCAATTTATTTTCATGTCTCCTGCCAACAGCGCGAGCCTCACACCCAACGTCCCTGCGGCTCCTACAACCGTATTGTTTAATAAAATATCCAATTCTTTCTCCTCTCTCTCTCTCTCTCTCTCCGAGCCCTGCTCTCCGGTCCCATAAATCATGATTGAAATCATTCACTCGGCCTGAGGTACCGAGGCTGATGTGTTCGCTTACCCATAAACAAAACGTAAACAGAGCTGGCGAGGCTGCGAGGCCAGGGCGGTGTCAGCCGGGCTAAAGGGGCTGTCTTGATCTATCTGATGACGGGATATTGCATTGCTGCCGTTTCCCGCGTGTTAAGAGTCGGGACTCAATAGCGCATGGATGCGTTCCACGCATTTTACCTGAGCGTGACTCGTTTGGTAAGCGAAGTGATCCCTTGATGTATGGTAGCGTAGGACCGGTGATGCCTGTAAAATAATGTATGGTTTGTTTACCTTATAGCCCATTTACGTACATACGATGCATCATATTTAATTCATGTCATTCTGGCTACATTGATGCTGGGGAAAATAACCTCTCATTGTAAGAAAAGTGTTTTTTTAGCTCAATAGTTTAAATAGCGCAATAGCCCAAAGCACTGAGCTTTGCCTTAGCCCTCCGAAAACTATTAACATTTAAATGTATTCAAGACATTGTGAGTCCAAAAACGGTTTTGGCAGTAGTTACTTTACATTTAATTTGAAATGATCCAACACACACACATACAAACACACACACACACACTCACACACACACGCACACACACTCACACACACACACACACGAACGCACACACAGACACACACACACTCACACTCACACTCACGCACACACACACCAATGCTGGGCATCCAGGCCAGGCCGGTACCATGCTCTCATGTTGTATGCGATCAAACATCCCATCTTGCTCACACTAGTGAACAAGGCCCGGAAAATCACCGGAATCGTCACGACAACTCCCCTTCCCCCAGGCCCCTCCCGCCTCTCCTCCCCTGCAGGCCTTCACCCCTCTAACCCACATCTGCAGTGATATCATCCCCAGCTACACCCCGCCAGCCAGGCCCCTCCCACCCACTTGAGGTGGATTCTAAACGAGGGCCAGGGATTGGCTGCGGGCGTCATCGTGTCATCGCCTGGCAGAGGGAGATTAAGGCTCACGGCCCGCTCTGAGCCGAGAGGGAATACAGAACCCATCGCACCAGCTGTGTGGGCGAGAGAGAGAGAGAGAGAGAGAGAGAGAGAGAGAGAGAGAGAGAGAGAGAGAGAGAGAGAGAGAGAGAGAGAGAGAGAGAGAGAGAGAGAGAGAGAGAGAGAGAGAGAGAGAGAGAGAGAGAGAGAGAAGGGGGGAGAGAGAGAGAAAAGAGAGAGGGTTGGAAGGGAGGGATGGGGATGGGAGGAGATGATAGAGAGAGAGTGGGGGGAGAGAGAGGGAGGGTGGGAGGGGAGGGATGTGGGTGGGAGGAGATGAGAGAGAGAGAGAGTTTGGGTGGAGAGAGGGATGAGGAGAATGAGAGAAAGGGGATGATGGAATGAGGGAGGGAGGGGGAAGGGACGGAGGGAGGAGGAAAAGAGGAGGGGAAGGAGAGACGGGGACAGAGGAGGAGAGAACATGGTCTCTTGTGCACGATTAGTGAATTCCAGTAAGAATTGCAAACGCTTGCTCTATACCACATATCAAAAGGTTATTATTTAAAAGACGCACACACACACACACACACACACACACAGACGTATTTAACTGCACTGAATGATTCAGCAAGAATGTGGCTTGACATTCTTCAAAGCAAATCTTCCGATATTGAAATGAAATGAGTATCAAAGATCAGCCGTCAACGGATAGAAACCAAACATACAATGATCTTGTATGTGTACGTGTGTGTGTGCGTGTGTGCGGCAATGTGTGTTCCCGCACACATGGGAATGCTTACCCACACCAACTGGCAATCCCCATTTCGGTTGGTTGTCAAAGGCAAGACGTTGCAATTAGTGTTTATGAGTGATGAGCTATCGAAGTGTGGATTATTGTTTCATGGGACATTTAGCTCGCTGCTTGTCAAAGCGACATTAAGACAATGACTTGCCTCACCATTGACACACAGTTTAATTCTTACTTCATGCTTCGATGATGTGCCAATAGAGGACGAGATGCTGTTACTACCCCCCCCCCCCCACCCCCCCCCCCCTCCCCTCCCCGATTCCAATAAATGGCATGTGCCCAAGCCTCCAGCATTACGATTGGTTGATTGTGTTATTCAATCACTTCTCCACAACGCGTTTGCCTAAAAGCGACACGATCCCGCAACCGGCTCCATGCATCATGGGAAAATCTCGTTTGGATATGTGTCTAAAAATAGTTTTACATTCAACATACGATCCTATTATACCCTAGACATTTGTGTATTGGCTTGGGTTTGTTGGCTTTTGTGTGCTTGTGTGTGTGTGTGTGTGTGTGTGTGTGTGTGTGTGTGTGTGTGTGTGTGTGTGTGTGTGTGTGTGTGTGTGTGTGTGTGTGTGTGTGTGTGTGTGTGTGTGTGTGTGTGTGTGCATGTGTGTGCATGTTTGTGTTTGCTTGGCTTTTCAACTAAAAAGGTTTGGCTTTTTGTGTGTGCATGGAATACTATGAATATGTTTTCACCGTAGCAGGGGTCAGTGGAATATATAGTATGCTGATTATGATGGAGAGGCAGTCGAGATGCGGCTGTGTGTTTTGGGTCACTTCTCTCCTAACGAGCCTATTGCACCTTAAATAGGACCCCTCCGATCGCCTTAATCCATCAATCACAAATCAAGTTAGCATTCATTCCAAGTTGCTGTCGGATTTATTGAGTCCACTGTTGGCTGTTTGTTTTTTGTTATTTTGATTGACAAACGCGGTCAGACCGCTCAACGCTTGTCTCTCCCACTGCACCTTTTGGCGCACGGTACAATTTCCCAATTTTGCCGTTTTCTTTGACGAGAGTAACAGGCTGGTGGCTGGGTGTGTGCCCCCCCCCCCCCGCCCACATAACAATAAGACTTCTACACACATCCTTCCTCAGCAGGACCGAGGAGAATAGAGCTTCACCTCAACAGCACCTCACAAAATACCGCTAATCACTAGCAGAACAGCTACAACTTAAACTACTATTACCTCTAATTAGACTAGAACTGCTATTGCTACTATTACTAGTAACGTCTCCTATTTCATTTTTACACATTATTTAAATATAATAATACTATACCTTCATATTTTACTAGGCTTTTGATATGCTATTACTACTACTGCTGCTACGACTACTCCTACTACTATTACTACCGTTACTGCTTCTATTACTACTACTACTACTACTACCACTGCTACTACTGCTGCTACCAATAACTATACTAATACTACTACCACAATACAATAATGAATACTACTTACTATAGTTATAGTAATGATAATTATTCAATTGAATCTCCACTTAGCTCAGTCTGAAACCTTTGCATCTGCGTTCTCTCCCTCCCTCTCTCTCTCGCCCTTTCTCTCGCTCTCTCTCGTTCCCTCTCTCTCTCCCTCTCTCCCTACCTCTTTCCTCTCTCCCTCTCTCGTTCCCTCTCTCCCTGCCTCTTCCCTCTCTCTCTCTCTCTCTCTCTCTCTCTCTCTCTCTCTCTCTCTCTCTCTCTCTCTCTCTCTCTCTCTCTCTCTCTCTCCCTCTCCCTCTCTCTTCCTCACATATCTCTTAATATATTACCCACGGCCAACTCCCATCCTGCAGAAAAAGACGACATACCTACCTTGTTTTGGATGCTGCTGTCTGCGTGCGTTTCCGTGGCAACGCGTCCTCTATCTCCTCTCCATACCCTCTGCTGTTGTCTGTTGTAGCTCGGTTGTTGACAAGGGCACGAGAGACTGTTGACAACTCGTTTGGCTGTCCTGAGACTGGGCGGCAATTTCCCATCTGGGATTAATAAATCGTGTCTTATCCCACGAAGTCTCGGGGAAATTCAGATGCTGCCGGTGAATGTACGTTTACGTGTGGTATTTAAATGGGAAATGTGACAGTTGAGCTTCCCCTCGCTTTTCTCCCCGTGCTTTTTTTCTTTGACATTTGCGTGCCTGCAGCCTTTTTGGAGAGGTGCTGGTGGTGGAGGTGGTGGGGGTGGTGGTGGGGGTGGTGGAGGTGGTGGAGGTGGAGGTGGTGGAGGTGGTGGAGGTGGTGGAGGTGGGGGTGGTGGAGGTGGTGGAGGTGGTGGGGGTGGTGGAGAGGTGAGGGCCAGACAGGCGCATCGTCTGGATATAGATTAAGCTGTGTGCCGCTACCTCCCCCCTCCCCCTCATTCCGGCTCTTTCTCCACTGTCCACCGCTCCGCTGGCTTTCAATGGGATTCATCTCCTGCTTTCATTTCCCCCTCACCACCCCGTTACCTTGGAACATCTATTCTTCACCCCTCCTCTCCCCCTCCCCTCCGCCTCCCTCGCTCTCCCCTATCAGTCCCTCTCTCCTTTCTGTCCCCATTCCCCTTCCCTCTCCTCCGTCTCTCTCCTCTTCCCTCTCCCCTCTATCCTCCCTTTCTCTTCTTCCCTCTCCCCTATTCCTTCTCTCCTCCCCTCTCCCAAATCTCTCTCTCTCTCTCTCTCTCTCTCTCTCTCTCTCTCTCTCTCTCTCTCTCTCTCTCTCTCTCCTCTCTGACTCTTCCCTCTCTCTCTTTCCCATCTCTTCCTTTCCTTCCCTTTCTTCCTCCCTTCTCTCACTGAGAGAGAGAGAGAGAGAGAGAGAGAGAGAGAGAGAGAATTGCCTCAGTCTGCCAGACATGCGTCATTAACAGTCAGCTCATTTTTGGGAGGATTTGTTCCTCTACTTTGGTGTTTACAGCTCTATAAAATACAATTTTTTAAAAAGTGTCTTACGTACGTCCTATTCCAGCCCCTCATCTCTGTGGCGGTATCATCTCTGAACGTCAGACGGACGCAAAGGTTTCTGGTTCTACCTGACTCTTTGTGATGCAGCATTTAGTGTCATTATCGGCTATTATACTCAAATGCTTTCTTCCAAAGCATAAAAAAACCCAACTGATTTCTACCATGATGTTTCTTTCTCGATGATGACATCGTTCCCGAGTTGTGGATCAGTTTTTAAATAGACTGAGAAGACACTCGCACATAGGGGGATGAAAGAGGGACAATAACAGCCCCCAGAGACTTATTCCATGATTTTCCTCTAGCTAAATGCTGAGTAGGTGACACATGCAAACACACACACACACACACACACACACACACACACACACACACACACACACACACACACACACACACACACACACACACACACACACACACACACACACACACACACACACCCAGACACAGACACACGCACACACATGCACGCAAACTCCCTTTGCACACACATGCACACACATAAACACAGACACACGCACACTCACTCCACACACACATGCACATCTAGACACAAACGCGCTGCACGCGGACAGACTCATGAATAATTCACTAGCCTAGTTTCATTTTAGTGAATAGCGGGGCTGATTATTGAATCAGCTGTCTTCAGGGTGGAAACACACCATTGACGATTCCTCCTCTCCGTTCCTCGCCTCCCCTCGTCCTCGTCCTCCCCTCCGCCTCCTCCCCCTTGCTCCATGTCGCGTTGTCGCGTTGATGTAAAGAATGGATACATCCCCAATGATGTCGGGTGACTGCGAACTGTGTTTACATTCTCCGTGCACATATTCCTATTCCCACATGACAGTCCACGGCACGGCTCCTCGCCCGGTTTGTTTCCGTGGAAAGGTATGCAAATGTGAAGTATTTTCATGGCTCGGTTCGGGGGCCGTGAAATGCCTTGTGTCTGCCTCGTGCGTTCGAGTGCACGCCACGAATGGATGGACCGAATTAAAAGTTAAATGAACGGTGTTATTAATAGACAGATACAGTCTGACACTTCTCAAATTGTTATAAGAGCTTCACACGGATGATTATTGTGCCAAGTCATGCTGTAACTAATCAAAATAATCTATCCAAGTCTGTTTCTCTGCCATTGTTATCATAGGTTAGTATAATGCGTCTATCCACCTCAATGAAGAGAGCTAATTACCTTCTGTGATCTATGGGTAGCGACACCAAGTTGCTCATGGCTCTGTTGAATGTAATTAGGTACAATAACAAAGTAGGGTTGAAATAATAACAGAACATATTACAATTTGGAAGTCAAAATATTTATATACGTATATATTTATCTAAATTAAATTAATTGACCTGCTGCCCAGGTAGCCAATGGTGTACACCCTGGTACCAGTAGTGCACTTCTCGAGGCTGTTTAGCTAGCTGAATAGCATAGATTAACATTGCTAAGCCTTGTAAAGCTTCAACAAACAGAATAGTTCTGCTTTGTTGAGCTTAGTTGAATAGCATAGTTTGTCTTTGTTTGACTTTGTTAAATAGCATTGTTTAACTTTGTTGAATAGCGTAGTTTAGCATTGGTTCGGCATTGTTCAGCCTCCTTGAATACGAAATGCGACAGTTGGAAGAATTTAGTGCTGTGTGGAGAGGTGATGGATGAATGGATGAATGGATAGAGTGGTGCATTTATGGATGCATTAATTACATTAATCAAGCCATCATTATATTTGTGTTTGGTTTCAGGGATTCCCATGTGGTAGCAACCCTCACCCCCTTGATACCCATAAACTCACTTTGGCCCGCAGCAAAACGTATAAACATAGGTTATTGCGCATTGAGCGAACACAACCAAAGAACTCCATTTAGTGACATTTACTTAGACCAGGATGCCACGAGGTCTTTGACATTAAGGTCCACCTCTGTGTTCGGATGAGTAACTCAGTTGGCATTCTGGGTATGGGACCTCCAGGAAAACAAGGAGGAAGTACTTCACACAGTGAATCAACGGTATAAGGTTATATGTTGAGGAAACCACTTTATTGTGCAGAGAGGTGGACACAGCACTGACATAGACTTTCCGGTTAAAGAACGACTAAAAAAGACTTTCAATGACTATGTCAGGTCATAGAGCGATAAGCTGCTGAGGGATTAATTGTGTTCCATAATAAAGATTAAAACACATTTTAATGTAGCGCAGAGTGAATGGTTCTTAGCCTAACCTGATATCTAGAAAGACTTGAATCATGATTTGAATCTGGAGCCACATCTCGGACGGTCGGCTGGTAGAGAAATCCCTTATCCACAGTCTAGTTGCGAACACATCACATTTAATTCTTTTCAGTTTTTACACATTCTCATTATGGAACATGTGCTGCAATCACACTTGACTTCTGCGCACTGATTACAATAACTAAACAGATACGATGCAATTACATTTAGCTATGCATAACATATCTCGTTATGTATTCAGTTTTTATTGAATCGTGTGTAAAACCGGTGCGATCTTAATCTTTTTTTGACTTCACTGGATGCCTGGGCTATGTTTTATTTTAATTAACCCAAACCTGCTCCCGCAGTGCAGGTGTTGAGTTGTTCAGGTTCTGGCCACTAGGGGGGCACACCACTTCAAGTAGTGGTGAGTGCGGTGTGCGGACGACGCGGAGTGTCTAGGTGTCCCTGAGCAAGAAGCCTCACCCTGACTGCTCCTGACAAGCTGGCTGTTGCACTGCGTGGTTGACTCCGCCGTCGGTGTGTGAATGAATGGTTGTAAGTCGCTTTGAATGAAAGCATCACAAAATTCCCTCAAGGTAAATGTGTGACTGGCATTTAGAGCCCGACTCAGAGACTCGGAAATAACCAAGAACGAAAAGTCTACAAACCCAGCGAAGATAAAATAGTCGAAAGGTACACTGCGTACAACAGTGTACCTTCAATGTATCTTCTCCAGGTGGACTGCGCATTGCGAGGTATCCCAGCATGCATTGCGCCCATCATCACATCCTCCAGTACCCTGATGGAAGGAGCAAAGTGGGTCTTTGCCCGCATAACAGTGTGTGCGTGTCGCTGCCCGGGTTAAACGAAGTGAGCCAAACTTTTTCATTAAGTGCGTAACAGATAATTCCGACAGCTGACGAAGGGGCAGTAGATTGTGTCATGGGGCTGTGCTTCCCCGAGCACACAGATAGGAAGAGCGTTCGCAGCGCAACGCCGGCCAGGGCGCTGGTGAGTGGCTGCCTCTGATAAAGCTCTGTACCTAATTAACACGTTTCGGACCAATCACACGGCTGCAGTCTATTAAAGTGGTTAAGGAAGTCACACGGGCCCCTGAGGGCGTCTGTACAGTCTTTTCCCCTCTGCGATGATACGCCCAGAGATGTGGCAAGTCATCTGTGACACTCTCTCTCTCTCTCTCTCTCTCTCTCTCTCTCTCTCTCTCTCTCTCTCTCTCTCTCTCTCTCTCCCTCTGTTGTCCTGTCTAACTCCCTACCCCTCTATATCAACCTCCTTCTCCCTCTCTTGCTCTCTGTTTCTCTCTTCCTCACTCCACCTATCTCTCTCATCCTCCCTCCCTCTACATCTCTTGCTCTCTCTCTTTCGGTGTCTCACTCTCACCCTATCTCTCTCGTCCTTGCCTCCCCTCTCTCTTCCCACCTAATTCCGTCCTCCATTTTCTCCCCGCCTTGCTTCCTAAGCCTTTTTTTCATACAGGGTTGATGTCTTTCTTCCTCTCTCAACCCCCCCGTTCCATCTTGTGCCCTCCGCTCTCCCCCCCCACCCCCTCTCTCTCTCTCCTCTCTCTCTCTCTCTCTCTCTCTCTCTCTCTCTCTCTCTCTCTCTCTCTCTCTCTCTCTCTCTCTCACCCCTCCCTCCCCCTCTCTCTCCTCTCTATCTCCCCCCCCCCCTGCCTCCCCCTTCCTCTCTGTGGTAATATAATATCACACTCCCTTCTCCTTCCACTCATTCTTCTCCCTGAGCCTTAAAATAACTCCTGCTGCAGTGGGAAGCTCTGACAGTCTGCTGCCCACACCTCCCCCACAGCCCCCCCCCCCCGCCTCCTCTTTCATCTCATAAACAGCCGGCTGTTCCAATTGGTAAGCGCTGGCGTCCAGCAGTAGCAGTGGACGGGGGGGGGGGGCGGGCGGTGTTTGTGGTTGGCAGCCATCCAGTGGCGCGCAGACCGGCGTACGGGCGGACACTCCGTCACGCCGGCCAACTGACGGCGGCGGAATGATCCAGAGAAATGCAAAGGGCCTCTTAGAAAACAACTGCTTCTTTTTCGACCAATCACTGTTCGCCGCGCTTTGTCCCGGAGCTCTCTAATTGGCCTTTATCATGGAGCTGTAATGGTCAGGGGGAGAACAGGTGAAGCTCATTAGGTTAATTAAGGGTCTGTACTGCAGGGATGCCAGTGGCTGTGATTAATGCCATGAGATGCACCTGTGTGCAGCCCTCCTGTCACACCTCTGTGATATAAAGGTCTGTCATGTGCATCTGTTTAATTTGAAAAGAACACAAACGTACACATCCCTCGCAGACGCATTCTGAGACATTCACATTTATATTTACACTGTCGTGGGTTATATATACATCTGGTTTCTCCTTGCGACGGAACGAGTCATTCAAATTACTTCTCTTTAATTTAAGCTGTTGCTAAGCTACGCCACTGACACTCACCAGTTGTTATCGCCAACCCCAATAGGTTCTATAGGAGACCAGAGCCTGTTCTGTGGGAGCTACACTTTCACAACAAATCATCACACTCCCCCCCCAGCTCCACCGATTTAAATGCCAACAACTACTTCTAACTATAGCGTTTTTATTTTGTTCACCGGGTGGAGGTTCTGTTAAAGGTCTTCCTTTAAAGAAAATACAGAAGAAAGGCAGTAGAAAATGTCGCTCTCTGCCCTCACCAAGCGACTCCTGGAGTCAGTACAGGAGGGCGGAGGAGTTGGCAGTCGGTGCGAGCGAACGGCCTTTAGCTGTCTGGGATTAATGACATTTAAAAAGTCTCAGTACTTCATGATTCAAATATACCTTCTTTGTGTTCCACTACTTGTTGGCAACAAGAAAGACGGTGCAGAAAATCCACTTCATTGCAAGCATCATGCGAAGAAAACCAACTAAATGGACTGTTTAAAGACTCATCTAAAGCCACTTGCAGTGAGTGTAAACACCTGTCATACAGGTACGCCGTGAACATGGAGGATGGAACCCATAACTGGTAGTTAAACCCCCGAGCCGACACCTAGATGACTCTGCCTTATTGGTTGACAGCTAAAAGTTGCGGGTAGAGTTAGGTCTTCATCATGTTCCTCCCTGTGTTCCCTGGTTGGTGTGATGAGGGAGATAGCCAGCCAGCCCCTTTTCTCCTGTTGGACTTCAATCAAATCCATTCACCAGCGCTAACAGGACCTCGGGAGCCAACTGAAGTATGTCGGGGTACCGGGGAGGGGGAAAAGAACCCTGACCGCAACAAAAGTCTGGGAAAAACCAATAACACACAAGGACTGTCTTCACTTGAAACAAGCAGCAACGTGACATTGATGTATTAACCTTTTTCTTAAATCGCCATCAATCACAGTGAGCTGAAACAGGTCTGCAGGGGTTCTTATTTTGATGAATTCCTGGTCGATACGCAGATGGAGATAGTGTCGCAGCGCGGCTCATTTGAAAATCATAAATCTTCATCTTCTTTCGGTTTGACGACCACGGTGCGTCGATGATGTCACAGCGTTTGGTGTTCAATCTTTACTACTGACTGCGGCGCGCATGCGAGAGGAAGAGAATGAGGGGGAGAAAGGCTCATTAAAATGTGGATTTGATGACCAGGCGGTGGTATTGATTAGTTTGTCCGGTCTGAACACTCTAATGAGATCCGAGTGTCCAATAACACACACTCACATACACACGCACGCACGCACGCACGCACGCACGCACGCACGCACGCACGCACGCACGCACACGCACACACACAGGAGCAGAGCATATGACATCCACATTACGGTTTACAAGTCTCGTATGGTATTGACACGACATCGATGTGGGATGTTTCGTCTCTAACGATTTTTGTTGACAAATTAATTCCACAATGACAACGCGATGGGATTTCTCACATAGAGTGTATCACCAAAGTGACTTGGGAAAACCGACATTCAGTCAACTGCATCCGCCTAAAACATGTTTACTTGTCATTATTATCCGTTGCGTCAGACAGTTTAGCCTATTAGTCCAGGGGTACGACTCCCAGCCGGATGGGCCCGGGTTCAACCCCTGACATCCGCCGTCTACCACTAGTCATCCTTGAGCATGGCGCCCCAGGCCCAGCCCATACCTGCTCTTTAACGACCTGTATCTGAAGTCACTCTAAATCGCCTGTGATGAATGCGTCTGCTAAATAACTAAATAGAGACTATTCATTATTATTAATACCTCGACACGGGGTGATTTGTCAAACGGCTGTTGCCGTGGTTAGAGGGCGAACAAGAGCGTGCGAACGGAAGGGGGAGCGGGGGGGGGGAGAGAGAGAGAACAGAAAGCATCATGCGGCGGTGTCTGCAGAAAAAGACTGTTGCCGTTTGTTGTTGTTGTCGTGGTCCCCGTGTCTCTTCTTTGGGGCCTCCCGGTCAGGTCAAAGGGGTCAAACGTCAGCAGGGCTGATGTCGCTGACCCCTTCAGGGGTGCAGACTCCTTGCGGCCACCGCCGTGGCAGGTTGAGGCGAGGACACCACCCGCCCCGAGAGGTGGCCTGCGATGACTCGGCTGGGGTTTTAAAGAACGGGACGGTGGTTTCTGCGGCGCTGCGGATGACCCGCTCCGACGTATCGCCATGATCCTGATGTATTTGAAATGCTGCGCTTGTTCCCCTTGTGTTGTTTAGGTGAGGCATGTTTTATGGCCTTTTTGCACGAAAACCACTCTATCATAAAGTTTAAAAGGGATAGAGATAGAGGGAGAGAAAGAGGGGAGAGAGAGGGAGACAGAATGATGGAGAAGGGGTGGGAGAGAGACAGGGACACGGGGAGATGGGAGAGAGAGGGAAATGGAGAGAAAGAAACGCTGAGATGGGGAAAGAGAGAGGTAAACGAAGATAGGTGAGAGAGAGAGGGAAAATGAGAGAGGGTGAGAGAGAGAGGGGGAGAGAGAGAGGGAAATGGAAAGAGAGGGAAATGGGGAGTGGGAGGAAAACAGAGAGAAGGCGAGAGAGAGAGGGAAACGGAGAGAGGCCGAGAGAGCGAGAGCTCCCAGGGAACTGTTCCATTGACCACACCTGGGCAAATGTGTTTTTATCATTTTGCTCAGAGGTGAAATGTTAAGAGGCTAAGCCTGGACTGTAAGTAGAAGTGGGACGACTAAAGATCTGTTATGTCATAAGTTAACTTGGATGTACGGAACCTGGCAGAGACAGGGAGCACAAACTCTACTTTGGCAGTTTGTCATACTTGTTAATGATTGTGTGTTTGTGTGTGTGTGCGCGTGTGCGTGTGTGTGTGTGCGTGCATGTGCCCACATACTGTGCGTGGGCGGACGTGCGTCCGGGGTGCTCTGTCGCCTTCGGTTAATCCAGGCACCTAACGGCTGAGGTAGCCTAGCGGCTAAATTAGCTCAGGCTCCGCTAGGCCTGGCGCTGACGAGGTTAACCTAAATGTGCCTTGCGGCCCCAGCTGATCTCATTAAGCCCAGCCCCCCCCCCCCCCCCCCCCCCCCCCCCCCCCCCCCCCGACGGCCTGCAGAGGTTCCGGTGATCAGGGCCCTAACAATGGGCAGGAGGCTGCGCACCCGCCGCCTCCCACTCACTCACGTGGCCGCGGCTCCGGGGGGCCGGGGGGCCGGGGGGCTCCCAGACCACAACCCCTCACAGGCACCTCGACGGAGGCTGCTCCCTGTTCCCCGCCAATGGAGCCGAACATTTATAATTTGTATGGGGGTTCTCTCTGTGTGTGTGTGTGTGTGTGTGTGTGTGTGTGTGTGTGTGTGTGTGTGTGTGTGTGTGTGTGTGTGTGTGTGTGTGTGTGTGTGTGTGTGTGTGTGTGTGTGTGTGTGTGTGTGTGAGATAATTCTTTATTTATCCCTGGTGGGAATTTCTGTGATATAAACTATGTAACTATATTCCGCTCCCAGGATGTCATGGAGATTGTGTGTCCCTGCTGTTGAGTCAAAACCAGGAGATCGAAACGTAGACAAACTGGCAGTCTGAAATATTTAAGACTGCCCGTAGTCCAAATGGGGTGGTTACTTTCTTCTGCACTTATCTTTAAGGCACGGCGTTGTCTCCGTACAAATGCGTTTTGGGCGAAAGCGGTCCCCAAAGCACGCCTTTACCCACTTAAGAGGAAAGAGCTCACAGAGTTAGACATCTAGTGTGAGGTTTGTCCCGAACGCGAGCCGAACCAATCTCAGTCTTCAATAAGCAAATGTTAGAATATGTTGGTCCCTCCTCAGCTTCCTCAACAGACTCAAGACTCACTTGTTCAGAGTTCACCTAGACTCAGCATAGCCCCCCCCTCCCACTCTCTCCAACACACTTAATGTATGTTGTACGTCCTGGCACTTAATGTACGCACTTATTGTATGTTGTACATCCTGGTACTTAATATATGCACTTATTGTGTGTTGTATGTCCTGGCACTTAATTGGCGCACTTATTGCATGTTCTACATCCTGGCACTCTGAGAAATGTACTCATTGTACGAAGCTTAAGATAAAAGCGTCTGCTAAATTCCCTAAATGTAAATGTAATATGCAGCAATGAGCTGTCGGGATTACCTGATACAGGGGTTAGGGGATAAGGACTGGTACGTCCACCATCTTTAGTAGATCAGTGTTGGGAAAACCACTCCCCTCTTTGCCGTGGGATGGTTTGGTGTTTAGGGTGTTTGACTGTTTCTATGTTCTCAATGTCCCCACAATGTCTGCAGCCTAGCTGTATGAAACCCCCTCCCTGCCTATAACGGCCCGTCTCTGATAAAGGATGCATGACTTTATTCCCTGTATGGATAAAAGTGTCTGCTGCATGACTTAATAGTGCTTATAATTACAATGAAGTCATTTCATCTGATCTTATTTAAAGTAATTCATAGATTGTAAATGTGGTTAATGAGTCAGCAGGACTGCTTACAGCTCAGTCTGCAGACGGCAGGCGGGATTTGAACCCAGAACCTTCCAGGAGTCACCCTAAACACCCTCTATTCCACATCTCGGCGAGCTGTTGTTCGGAGTGCTGTGGTACAGTAACGAAGTGAGCCGCGGTAATGAGCCAACTACTACGCACAGATTCTCCCCCGAAATAAAAGAGCTTGCGATGTGAGACATCAATGTTTATGTTTTGCCTCCACAACAAAAACAAACGCTGCCTGTAGAAGAAGCCCCTCCTCCATGGTCGCTTTTAGTTTCCCCTTCATCTTAACAATGAGCTGATTATTTTTGGATCTCTTTCCTGGCAGTAATTAAGGTCAACTTACCTACAAATTAATTTAAGGTCTAGTCCTAGAATCCTCTTTTAGTTATTACAGTTTCATGGCTTTCTGAATTTTGTGTTTTAGAAGTTTGTATCTTATTCTTTTTATTTTATTTTATTTGTTATTGTGCTGAAGGTCATGCAAGAAGTATACTGCTAGTATTTTCTACACTCTGAACACAAAAGCATGTGTTGTGTTCAAGTGAACACATGTGATGTGACTGTGGCGTTTCGACATTGTTTGAACAATAGGCTACAACAACAATATTAATCCTATTCTTTGCTATCAGTCCCTGAGCAGGCAGATCTGAGACAGAGAGCAAAATTAGAATTATTTTAAATAATGGAACAATGCTGCTACCCCGGCCCTTGAGCAAAGCACGTGCTATCGCCGCCTTCGCCATGGTAGTCCATAATCTTGTTAGGGATTAACATTATATTCTTAATTAATTCAAAACACTCCCTTGTCTCTCTATGCAACCTTCATTTTAGTGTTATTTCCCTTAGTTCAGTTTTTGCCTCAAATCTTAACTCTCGTATTCTTGCCCACCGTTGTTTCGCTACTGTTGCAGTCCTATATCTTTGCACAGTTTCTTACCTGCCCTCTGGGTTTAGGTTTGAGTTTTTATTTTTCCCTTTTTAGGGCTTGAGGGAGAGTGTGGGGGGTATTCCTTGCATGGGCCTTGAAAGCCCTTAGAGACAATAAACAGCATCAACAGGCTTCGCAGGTTCACTCTAAGAGGGCCGACACCACCTGCCGACAGCGTGTGTGTGTGTTTGTGAGCTAGGGAGCTAGCTCAATAATGCTACGTATTACCTGCTGGTACACAGAAAGCCTGAAAAATATATCTGGGGCATCTGGGATTTGTGGAAAACTTGTTAGATTCGGTCGAGCGCCCGAGAAACCGCAGCAATCACTAAGAAGAAGCCCTAACCGCAGCAGGAGAAAAACAAGCTAACCCGTACGCTTGATGTCGATCGTGCGGCTACGTCGGTGGTCTCTGCGTGAGCTCGTTCCTTGTCTGTCACTCATCGGTGATCAGGCTCTGATTGATGAAGGTAAATAGAGAGGGAGCAGAGATAGATCAAATTGAACCATGTTGGCACATGGTTGGTTTAACCTTGCCGGTTGTAGCGGCCCATGTTTGATTCCATCATGCTTAAATTCCCTCTTCCCTGTCCTGTCCGTAAGCAAACAAAGTCGGTACAAATATCCATAGAAATAAAACAAAGCACACTTACTGTGGTGTGTTACATCATGTCCAATGAGACCACCTTCAGCCATGTCCTAGCGGTCGCCCTACAGTTTGGGGTCCCGTTTTCAGATAACATTTCTGGTGTCCTAAATAATACCATGTTAGACAGGTCAGCCTACAGACGGCAGGCTGGACTTGAACCCAGAACCTTCCAGGAGTCACCCTAAACACCCTCTATTCCACTTCTGGGCGGGCTGTTGTGCGGAGTGCTGTGGTTACAGTTAGTAAACCGCGGTAATTAGCCAACTACTACACACAGATTCTCCCCCAAAATAAAAGAGCTTGGATGTGAGCCAGCAATGTTTAGGTTTGGTCTGAACAACAAAAACAACGCTGCTTTCAAGCAACCCCTTTTTCGATTTTTGTTTTTTATGTAACAAATGATAATTGTATAATATTAGTACATATGCCACTACAATATTAATATTGCTGCTAAATGGTCAACAGCCTATATCCCTTGAAAATAAACCATAGTGTAGTGAGGAAGGGTTTGCCTGAGCTCTGCTGCTAGGGTTGTGGGATACGTAAGAGGGAAAGAGGGATGG